>NC_133225.1:347500-360000 GCF_040436345.1 Pagrus major | reverse complement strand
AGAGACTCTGGTTCTGGTTCTGGTTCTCTCTCCTCTCTGTAACGTTACGTTCATGAAGTAAAGTCCATTTCCCCTCCAGCTCCAGTCAGCAGTCAACAGTACAGAACCTGGAGGTCACCTCCGGATCACTGCTGCAGTCAGGTTGATAAACAGGAGTGAAGATAAATCCATCTCTGAGCTCTCCTCCCATCAGTAAGCTGCTCTGGATCAGAATCTGATGAGACTCCAGGTGTTTATTCCTCCAGGAGGTCTGGATCTGCACCCACTCTCCTCCAGAGC
Source organism: Pagrus major (assembly GCF_040436345.1). Taxonomy (NCBI): domain Eukaryota; kingdom Metazoa; phylum Chordata; class Actinopteri; order Spariformes; family Sparidae; genus Pagrus; species Pagrus major. The sequence goes on along the minus strand of NC_133225.1, from coordinate 359,721 downwards.
TGGAGGCTCCACCCCCTCCTGCCTCACCCTTAGTAAAGCTTCAAGACAAACGCAAAGTTTTCACTGAACGTTCAACATCTTCAACTCACGAGAAGATGTGAACGACAAGACTTTCATATATTCCTTCATCAAAAATGCAAACTCACGTCTATTTGTGTCTTTGCAGTGACTTTGTTTGTAACCTTAACACATAAAAAAACTCTCTTCACGTTTGGTCTGAACACCATAAAAGAGTCCAGATCAGCTGGAGGAGACCGAAGAGTCATCAGGTTCCTTCTTTAAAGATCCAAAAGTGACTCAGTCACAGAACCATCAGACTGAACTGAGCGTCTGCTTTATTTCTACAGCAGTGTGCTCAGACTGTCCGGTCAGAGCTTGGACTCTTTACTGGACCCTGAATGTAAAAACTGGTTCAGTTAACAGTGAGGGTTTTTCTCTGTGTGTCCTCTTGAGGCTGAGAGGGAAATCTCCCACAGTCCGTCTGACTGTGAACGTCTCACAGCCTTTGATCTTTCAGCACTAATTGATCAGTTTAACAGACGTCCTGCGGGACGACAACTCATGGAGCTCAGATAATGAAGAAAGTGAGAGGAGGAAGAGAAGCAGAGACGACTGAGATCAGCTGTTTCTGTGAATTCACTCCTTCAGTTATTTTATACCAAAACCTTCAAGGACACAATGATAAAGAAAGTCTCCTGTAAACACTGATTGATCCAGATGAACTTTTAATTAGTAACTTCCATGATAACGAGCACAGAGCATGCAGCGTCCATCCTTCAGTGTTTTTATAGCAGCAGTTTTTCTTTTTACTGTTTCAGTCACAAAATGTCACATTCAAGAGAAATGAAGCTTTTTACATTCAGATGGAGGCGATGAGGTCGTCAGTCCTTTAAATTCTCTCATTAGGATTAAAAACAACTCGTTATCTCAGAGACGAACAGGAAGTCCGTCTGATTGAAATCAAACTGGACACATGCAACAACACACAGACACGTTAACAGCAGGACCAGACCCGATACCGGCTCATCAGTACTTCACATTTACAGATTCACTCTTTGATTCGGCTTCAATCAGCGGACAGGAAGTCTGTTATCAGTGCTCGAGACGCCGCCAGGAGAAAAAAAGTCTTTTAGATCCGTTTTCTACAACAGAAGAATATTTAACAGCTTTATTCTCCTCACGGCGGCCTGAACACTTTCATGTACATTTAAACTTCAAGTTTATTTAAAGTCACTTCTTTAAACTTTTATCGCCTTTTTTCTGATTATTGAAGATTTGTGTCAACAAACGATCAATGAGTGAATCTTTAAATTCTGTCAATAAATATTTAATCTCACATCAGTCCATCCTTAATAAATACACACATCCACATTCACACACAACTCTGAACAGTCTCAACCAATCAGAAAGCAGCACACAAACAAACATGCTGAGAATCAATATAGCAACCAAGCCATCACAACATAAAGGCAACAACACACCTGTCCAGGTAATATACAGTCAGTGTAGACCTCCGACATCCAAAGTCTGTATGTCTCACTGCACTGTGATAGGCCACGCCTGTCAGAGGGGGCGGGGCCTGCAGCAGGAAGCAGCTGCTGGTTGGTAGAAACGTCTGGAGGATCCACTGCAGGGTTCAGGTTGGTTGCATGTTTGTGCTTCTAGATGAATCTTTAAAATCGTCTCTGAGTTTTTGTTTCGTCTTTATCCACAGAACACGTTGTCATGGAAACACTCCAGCTTCCTGCTCAGTGGCTCAACACTGTGGACGAAGGTAATCTATTATTCTTGGATGGTCCTCAATAAAAAGAAGAGTAATTAATAACTAGTCACAACATCATGTTTAAGTTGACGTGTTCAAGGGAACCAGAACAAAATGTTTATTCTGGTGATGTCACTTCCTGATTTATCTGCCTGGATCAGTGAAACAAGTCCCATAAAGTCCAGAAAGACTTCAGGAGAGAGACGACGTCCCTCCACTTCCTGTGTCTCCATTGAACAGAAACAACATGTGGGACAATGATGAGACAAACACTTTTGATCCTGTTTAATGAGTCACACATGATGTTTGTCCACTTAAAAGATAATTTTGCAGATTGTCTCAGTTTGTTTTAAAGAAAATAAAATATTACGTAGTTTTGTGACAAAACGCTCAGTCAACGACATTGTCTTAACAAACATCACCAACAGCAACATGGCCGCCGCCCCGGCACAGTTAGCTGACATGCAGGACGACTCCACGAGTTGTCAACAAGATGACGTCACTTAGCGAATGTCGTCTTTTTAATTACATATTCTGATATTTTATGAAACTGAGACTTTCTGGAGTTGAAACATTAAACTGACAAACATCGAGTGTGACTCGATCCAAAGATCAGCATCACCGTGTCTTTTGACAGAGTGACAGAGTGTTGAGCCACCGAGTCGTCTCCGGCCCAGATGAAAACTTTTGTTTCCTGTGAGTCCAGTTTTCCATCATATGAAGAAATGCATAGCAACTGCAGTCAGGTACTGTGCTGTTAGTGACCAAAGTAAGGCTTTTATTTTGAAAGGTAAAGAGACTAGTCCTTGAACCTTCGTCCCTGCAGACTCTTGTAATAGTTCTCGTGCTCAGTCTTGTTACGACTCTCTCGGTCCAACAGAACCAGCGCTGTCTTGCGTCTCATGGCCATCTCCCTGCGCTGAGCGTCCACTGACAGCTCCACCTGTGGGTTGGGTGGAGGTTGGGCTAGATCAGGGTCGACTGCGGCACGTGGTGAGGCGGAGCGGTGTGGCCTGAAGCTACTGCCATGGGCAGCAGAGTCGCCCCGGTTCTGGCTGTTTAGGTCGTAGGTGTCTCGCGGGTCACCCCCATTGGATGCCCCCGCCCACTCCCAAGGGTTACCGTTACCCGCGAGGGGCGGGGCTTGAGGATGGGCTGGGGCTTGGACAACAGGATGGTGAGGGGCGTGGGCATCCACGGTGATGATACCCAACCCCTCTCGCTGCTCGTACGAAGGGCGGTAGTGGGGAGAGTCGGTGGTGGAGGAGGTGCCGGAGCAGGTGGAGGTGGTCTCAGAGGATTTCTCCCCCGAGGAGGAGGATGGGAGGAGGCCCTGTTGCTTCGACATGGCGATGACCTGCATGAGTCGTGGCTGATTGGTGGCGCCGCGGACTGACCCCTCCCCACTTGTCTTCTCTCGGATGGCAAGCCACTTGGCCCGGGTCAAGGCGCTCTTTGGGGACACTGGTGGGGGTCCTGCTTCAGGGATCTGTGGTGGTCTGGGAGTTGCCACAGCTTTGGCACCACCTGGAGGTGGGGTGGGGTTGCGACTGGAGGCTGTCCTCCCAGACTGCACTGCGGGCTGGTAGATGGGGACCTGAGACCCACCCTCGTCGGTCCCCACAGACCCCACCTCGGAGCCCTCCTCACTTGCCTCGTGCTCTGCCTCGTCCCGGACGCTAAGGCCTCTCATCTCCATCGACTTTTGCTTCCACTCCGACACCAGCTGCTGCGAACGCATCGGGTCCATGGGAACCTGCACCGCCTTCAGACGCCGCTGCACTGGCTGCACTGGCTGCACTGGCTGAACCGGGTCCTCTGGGCCGATGTTGGCCCCCAGCACGCCATTAACATTCATGCTGGCCCTCGGCAGCGTGTTGCTGAAGGTCAGCATGGTCTCCTTGCCCATGGGGCTGCGAGGAGCCAGCAGCTCCACGTCCACGCTGGCCCTTTTCAGGCTCCCCATGGAGTCCTTCTCCCTCTGCAGGGGCCCCAGGCCCTCAAGCCGGTCCATGGGGGCCGGAGCTGCCGCTATCTCATCGTTACTCTCTGAGGCGGAGGCAGGGCCCTTGTTGTAGACGGACTCGTGTCCTCGCTCCGTCAGCGCCCGCAGAGGGTCCTCCTTCGGGGGTGGGGGAGGAGGGGCCGGAATGATGTCATCAGAGGACTTGAAGTTGGCAACAGCGTGAAAAGCCTGACAAAGAAAAACAATCATCTCTAAATGTCTGAAGACGGAAAATCGTCTGATATCAAACTGTGAGAAAGAAAACTAAAACTAAAAAGTGAAAATCAAACGTATCAATGAAATCTGCAACACACACACGACTCTGACGTCAACACTGTTCCTTCACTCTGTGATGTCAGCTCATTACTTGAATCTGTATATGTTATATATATACTGTACATTTACAGTAAAAAGTATTCACCCTCAATGTTTTCCACTTATAACTTTTATCAATATGGTCAATATAATTTGGCTTTTTTTGACAAAAAAAAAAATCACATAAAAAACTCTTTCATGTCAAAGTGAAAACAGATTTCTACAAAGTAATGTCAATGAATCAAAAATATATAATGTAATATACGTGACTGCATAAGTTTTCACCCCCTTTAAGTCAGTATTTAGTAGATGCACCTTTGGCCTCGATCACAGCACTGAGTCTGTGTGGAGTCTCAATCAGGCTTCAACATCTGGACGCTGCAATTTTACTCCATTCTTCCTTGTAAAACTGCTCAAGCTCTGTCAGGTTGAGGTTGACGGTATCAGGCGTGAACAGCCTTTACAAGTCCAGCCACAAATTCTCTATTGGATTGAGGTCTGGGCTTTGACTCGGCCACTCCAGAACATTCCCCTTGTTGTCTTTAAACCAGTTCTGTGTAGCTTTCTCTGTCTGCTTCAGGTCATTGTCTTTCAGGAAAATAGATCTTCTCCCAGGTTGTGGTTCTCTTGCAGACTGAATCAGGTTGCCCTCCAGGAGTTCACTATATTTTGCTGCATTCATTTCACCCTCTATCATTACAAGCCTTCCAGGGCCTGCTGCTGAGAAGCATCCCCACAGCATGATGCCACCACCACCATGCTTCACGGTGGAGATGGTGTGTTTGTGCTGAAGTGCAGTGTTTGGTGTCAGACAAACATAGCATCTAGTCTGATGGTCAAAAAGCTCCAAAGAACCTTCTTCCAGTGGACCTTTGAGTCTCCCACATGCCTTTGGATGAAATCTAGTTGAGATTTAATGAGCTTTCTTCAACAGTGGCTTTCTCTTGTCCACTCTCCCATAAAGCTTTGACTGGTGAAGAACCCGGCAACAGTTGTTGAATGCAGAGTCTCTCCCATCTCAGCTACTGAAGCTTTAACTGCTTCAGAGCAGTCACAGGTGTCTTGGTGGCCTCCCTCACTAGTCTCCTTCTTTTTCTTAATGATGGATTTAACTGAACTCTGGGGGATGTTCAGTGACTTGGAAATGTTTTTGTATCCGTCCCCTGACTTGTACGTTTCAATCACCTTTTGACAGAGTTGCTTGGAGTGTTTTTTTTATCTTCATGGTGTAATTGTAGCCAAGAATATTGATTAACAGTGACTGGACATTCAGACACAAGTGTCTTTATACTGTAATCACCTGAGACACATTCAGTGCACTCAGGTGATCTCAAGTTCACTAATAGTGCGACTGCTAGCACCAACTGGCTGGACCTCTGTTGAATTAAGTCAGTTTCTTTAAAGGGGCTAATTACTTATTATATATTTTAATTAATTGACATTACTTTGTAGAAATCTGTTTTCAAAGAGTTTTTATTGTAAATTCTTGTCAAAAAAGCCAAATTATATTGACCGTGTGTCCATTTATTAAAGTTATAAAAGGGGAAAACATCCAGATGTTTCACATCTCACCAGATAAGCAGCTATGAAGGCGCCGATGAGGAAGCCCACATAGACGTCGATGGGATGGCTGCGATGCTGAGTGATCTGAGTCAGACCTGTTAACGCAGCCGCGATGGCGAATGCAAAAACCAGGACGGGTTTGAGCAGCTTGGTGCTGTCAGAGATTGTCGAGTTAAAATACATCTGGAAGGAAACAGACGATCAACTTCATCATCTCACAGTTTGTAAGAAGAATTTCATTTCATGAATAACGTATGATGAAGCTGATCTGTGACATAAACTGATGACAGGAAGGTTTTCTTACAGAAACATAAACAGCTGCGAAGGCAGACAGAGTTGCATGCTGGGAAGGGAAAGTTTTCCTGTCAGGACAGAAAAAGATCAGAAAACTTTAATCAATAATCACTTTAATGCACCCAACACATCCGTCCTAACAAACAGAAAGCATGAACAGGAAAGAGCAGGTAACTCACCTGGCGGCCATGATGGCGTGCTGGTCGTGTCCCGCACAGATGTCTTTAGTAATATAAGCATTTCTGTCGCAGGAGCTGCCGGCCAGAGTGTAGTTGGGTTTACAGACAGTGAGGAAGAACGGAGCATGGTAACCTGTCGACAGCTGGATGATGTCAGTGACCAGTGCCGTTGCACACAGACCGAACACGTGCACACCTGCAGAGAGACAAACAGGCGTAGAGATTGAACACGTGCACACCTGGAGCACCTAGTGGTTGTATGTGTTGTGTGTAAAGTCTTAGTGTGTCGTACCTACAAAGCGCACCGTCCTCCTCAGGAAGGAGTTGAAGTTGCAGCCGCCTGCGTTGATGCTTCCTTCAGGTCTGCGGAGCTTCAGTCTGGACTGCAGACAGTAGATGAGACCTTCAACCAGCATGATCTAACACACAAAACAAACACACCCTCAGAATATATACCACAATAAACATACTGCTGTGTTTGAATCTGTCAGTGTGTCTCTGTATCCATGTGTGTGTCTCTGTGTTAGTGTTTGTGTGTGTGTGTGTGTCTCTGTGTCAGTGTGTGTATCAGTGTGTGTGTGTGTCTCTGTGTTAGTGTTTGTGTGTGTGTGTGTGTCTCTGTGTCAGTGTGTGTGTGTGTGTGTGTGTGTGTGTGTGTGTGTCTCTGTGTCAGTGTGTGTGTGTGTGTGTGTCTCTGTGTGTCTCTGTGTCATTGTGTGTGTGTGTCTCTGTGTCAGTGTGTGTGTCAGTGTGTGTGTGTGTGTGTGTGTGTGTCTCTGTGTCAGTGTGTGTGTGTGTGTGTGTCTCTGTGTTAGTGTTTGTGTGTGTGTGTGTGTCTCTGTGTCAGTGTGTGTGTCAGTGTGTTTGTGTGTGTGTGTGTGTCTCTGTGTCAGTGTGTGTGTGTGTGTGTGTGTGTGTGTGTCTCTGTGTGTCTCTGTGTCATTGTGTGTGTGTGTGTGTGTGTCTCTGTGTGTCTCTGTGTCATTGTGTGTGTGTGTCTCTGTGTTAGTGTTTGTGTGTGTGTGTGTGTCTCTGTGTCAGTGTGTGTGTGTGTGTGTGTGTGTGTCTCTGTGTGTCTCTGTGTCATTGTGTGTGTGTGTCTCTGTGTTAGTGTTTGTGTGTGTGTGTGTGTCTCTGTGTTAGTGTTTGTGTGTGTGTGTGTGTCTCTGTGTCAGTGTGTGTGTCAGTGTGTGTGTGTGTGTGTGTGTGTCTCTGTGTCATTGTGTGTGTGTGTGTGTGTGTCTCTGTGTGTCTCTGTGTCATTGTGTCTGTGTGTGTCTTATTGTGTGTTACTGAGGCGGCGGGCCCGGCGAAGGCGAGGCTCAGCAGCATCAGCAGCGGGATCAGCTCGTCTCCTCCGTCCACATACGGCATGCTGAGCTCTCTGTCGTGGCAGCGGAACCCCACCTGAGCCGGCTGCACCACGTCGGTCAGCTCCAGGAAGTACAGAGACACCATAGAAGAAGCCACAATGGGCAGCTGTGTGAGGTGAACACACATCAGTGATCTGGTGTCTGACTGTACCTGAACACACCTCAGCTGACTGTGAGCTGTAGTTTCCTGGTAAACACAGCAACCTCTTCAGTGACAGCGGCCAGCCTTCGCTCTACTTAACGAGTCCAGAGACGCTCTGACGGTGAAGAGCGTCTACAGATGGTGAGTGATGCCGAGAGGAGCAGCAGCAGACCAGGAGAGGTCGAAGAGGTCGGAGTGTTTACCAAGAAACTGTGAGTTCACAGTCTGAATCAGACAGAAAGCCACCAACGAAGCCAACCAACTGGAGGCGGAGAAGGGCTGGTCTCCAGTAGATCCATAATAGCGCCTCAAAACACACGAGAGCCACACGGCTGTTCCTTCATCACCATGAACACACACTGGACTTCATTTACACAACATCTCTAGTTTGTTTGATGAAAACTACGGCGAGCTGCTGTTTGAGGAGATGATGAACCTCTGAACCTCCAGGGGACTTTGGCATTTTTATGATATTTCATATTTTTTTCCTTCCTGATGATGTTGATGAGCCACAGTTTGACATTATTTTTGTTTTGTTATCTTTATTTATTTATTTTTTTGACAAATAATTAAATTTTGTGCTCAAACGTACTAAATTTAGGTTGTTGCTAATATGGAACAATGACATCAATGAGTCATACGTCAGCCTCCAACAGGAGTTATACAAGCAGCGCGGCTCCTTTAAGAAACAGGGCGGTGTGTAGTGTGTGAGTGGTCGAGCAAGAGAAGGAGAGAGAGCTCAGGTGTGTGTTCAGAGCAGACAGGTGTTAGCGAGCTCAGTTATCATGCTAGTGATGTTGATCTTGTTAGAATGGCAGTCTGGTTGCCATGGTAATGGTTTACATATGACTTTCAACCACGCCCCTATTCTCAGAGCGAGAATTTCGACCGTTTGAAAATTCATATTTTCAAATGTTCAGATAACAGAGAGCTGTAATGATGATGTGTGTCTGCAGCTAACTGAAGTTAGCATCACTCTGGTTCCTCTGTGGGATTATTGAACTAGATTTTGGATTATTACAGAAAATAATCTGCAGTTTCTTATGCTTCCAGGTTCTGATCATCCAGATAATCTTCACAGATGAACTCCACTCTGATGTTTGAAGTGTAAATTAAATGTGTAGCAGTAAAAAGCTAATGCTATCCCTACACAAGAAAAATGGACTCACCTGGTAGAAGATATCTACACAATGGAAAAAATGATACACCGCTTAAGGCTACAGGAAGCTCAGTTCAAAGAGAAATGGATGAGATGGACAATATTTATGACTGAACAACGACAAAACAAAAAACTTGATTGAGGAAAAAAAAATGGAATATGGACAGATTGCTTTGAAAGTGACTCCCATGTGTGTTTTTTATGTGTTTTTTTTACTTGTTTTAGTTCTATTTTGATTGAGTTGTTGCACCTTTGTAAAGCAAAAATTCTCAATAAAAATTAAAGTGAAAAAAAAAAAAAAAAGCTAATGCTAGGCTACAAACAGACGACATCACGGTCACATGACTTCAACGTCTCCACCACCGAGCGTCTTACTGCACAATTACTCTCCAGGTTTTCTATAAACTGATCAATGTAAAGTTGTAAAGTCAGAGTCAGAACAGTGTGTAACTGAAGTGGCCTGTAAAGACGGACTAGTGAGCAGATGAGTCTCCGTGTTCGCTGTGAGGACGTTTAATGTCCCCGACAACCTCTGTAGTCTCATTTAGACACTTGTTAGCAACCGCTAACTGTTTTTAACACATGAAGAGCTTCATAATTAAACTGTGGGACATTTAATGATGGAGTTTATGTTGGAGAACAAAACGTGTAAATATCTCCAAGTGTCGCGGAAATAGTAATAAAGCATTTAAGTAGTTGTACAATAAAAATAGGCATTAATAAATTAGTTTACAAATTAATTTATTAATCTATTAATAAACAGACTAATTGAATAAAAGCCTGGCGCTCTTCATGGGTTTGGGCCAGCTGTCTTCTTTGCAGAGGAAGTTCTAGTCGAGCCAGCAGCGTTAAATAAAGCTGCATGAAGACGCCGAGCTCTGAAGACGGTTGTCATAGTGACCAGACTGTGTGATGACATCATCACGTGATGCACTGAGGCCCAAAAACACTTATTCCCATCAGCTAACACTGTGAAAGAAGCATCTGTAAAATGCTGGATACATTTTTTTGAGCATCGCAGACACACGACTCGTCAGAACCGGAGCCATTCGGTCCGATAACATTGAGAAAGTCTAGAAGACCCGCACGATTAAAGTTCTTCTTCCCCATTCAAGTTAGCTGGCTCGGTCGGCAGAAGTCTCTAGTGCGCTCGCTTCAAATGCACATCAGGGCATGTCATATGCCTGCAGATGATCGTGATCGATCATGTGATTGATCACGTGATTGATCATATGATCCATCTGAAGCTTCTTCTCACCTCCACAAAGTAAAAACATGGCAGCAGAGTCAGACTGTCCTTTGGAGGTTTCTTCTTCATCTTCTCTGATGAGGTCATCATCATCATCCTGATCCACCTGCAACACACACACACACACACACACACACACACACACACACACACACACACACACACACACACCCCACACACACACACACAGAATGTGTGTTCAGTGTCTTTTTATGGTTATTAATTGATTAATTGAAGAGATCTGATGGACGCTGCCTGTCTTCTTTGTGTTGAACTATAGTAGTTATACTGACGTAAGATTTATATTTGTTTGTATATTTGTTTGTATATTTGTGTTTACTGTTGTTTTAGTGTATAAATGATTCTGTCTCCATCATCATGTTAAACAACACATCTTGTTTCCACCTGCAGATACACCATCCGGCCAAAAGTTAGTGGACACCTCTGCTGGTTGTTGAGTTCAGGAGTTTCAGCCACACCCACGAAGGTAAATGTGAGTGAGATCATGTGATCATGTGATCGGTCACATCATCACATGATCCTGTGATCTCATGACTCCATCTTTCCAGACTTCAAGCTCTGCTCTTGTGTTTGAACCAGTCAGAGTCCTGTAATGAACTGCTGTCAGCTGTCACCTGACCTCCACCACACCCAACACCTGATCACCATCTTCATCATCATCTTCATCACCATCATCATCATCATCATCAGTCACTGAAACCTGGCTCAACAGCGACGTACCCGACAGCGCTATCGAGCTAACGGGGCGCTATGTCCTCCGAGCAGACAGAACAGCTGTTGAATCCGGTAAGACCAGAGGTGGAGGTCTGTGCATATTTATGTAAACAAAACTTGGTGCACGGACACTGCCACCATCAGGAGTCACTGCTCAGCTAACCGAGAGTATCTCATGGTTAAGTGTAGACCTTTCTATCTGCCCAGAGAGTTTACATCTACCGTTGTGACTGCAGCTTATATTCCACCGGATGCTAATGCTAAGATTGCAATGAAAGAACTGCATACTGCTATTAGCAAACAACAGACTCTCCATCCCGAGGCAGCCTTTATTGTTGTGGGTGACTCCAATCACTCCAACTTGGAAGACTGTACTACCCAAATTTCACCAACATGTCTCCTGCCCCACCAGAGGAGACAAGACATTGGACCATGTCTACACAAACAAGGCTGATGCCTACAAAGCTGTCCCCCTCCCCCACCTAGGTCAATCTGACCACCTCTCACTGTTCCTTCTGCCTAAATACTCTCCACTCATCAGACGTGTTAAACCCACAGTGAGGACAGTCAAAGTTTGGCCAGAGGGAGCAGACTCTGCACTTCAGCAGCGTTTTGAAAACACTGACTGGAATATGTTTGCCACTCAGGCCACCCTCGACTCCCACACGGACATCGACCTATATGCCTCCTCCATTCTGGACTGTATCAACTCCAACATCAACAGTGTTACCGCCCTCAAACGGATCACCACATTCCCTAATCAGAAGCCATGGAGAGGTCCGACTCCTGCTGAAAGCATGTGACACCGCCTTCAGATCAGGTGATGCTCGGGCCTATAGCTCATCCAGGGATAACCTGAAGAAGGGCATCAAAAAGGCCAAGCACAGCTACAAGCTTAGGATCGAGGAACTAGCAGGATGTGAACTAGCATTCTCCATTACTAGTCCACATCACAGTTTTTCTGGTCCAAGTAGGACTTGAACCGGCCACTTTGAGTCCCCAAGCCAAGTCCCTGAGACTGAGCTATTGCCGCCCCAGATACATATAGTCAGAAGTGGGATTAATTAATAATAATAAATTAATAAAATTAGTTAATGCACGGAAGGCTGCTGGTCCTGATGGTGTCCCAGGACGTGTCCTCAGGGCCTGCGCTGTGCAGCGGACTGAGGTCTGGACTGCCATATTCAACCTGTCGCTAGCCCAAGCAGCTGTCCCGTTATGTTTATGTTTATGTTTACGTCTATGTACAACGCGTGCTGAGAACAAAACAAAGTCAAATTCCTTGTATGTGTTTCACATACTTGGCCAATAAAGCTGGTTCTGATTCTGATTCATCACCATCATCATCATCTTCATCTTCATCATCATCATCACCAACATCATCACCACACATCATCTCCTCACATCACCATCATCAACCACCAACACCACACACCATCACACCA
>NC_133225.1:317500-342500 GCF_040436345.1 Pagrus major | reverse complement strand
GCTTCATGGCGTTTGTCTTGTTGGGAGAACGAAGCATCGTCACACAGCCGCACCTGAACACAACATGTTCAGTCAAAATATCTGTAACTGTAACTGATCATTATTGATCAATCCTATTGATTTGTGATCTGCAGACTGTGCTGTGACATCATTTCCTGTGGACTCACCTGGTGCAGGCCTTGCTCTCCTCCGTGGGACAAACTCCCATATGAACACAACGCAGGTTATCCATCTTTTGAGAGCCAGGACTCCTACACACACACACACACGCACACACACGCACGTGCACGCACGCACACACACACACACACACACACACACACACACACACACACACACACACACACACACACACACACACACACACCACATTGATCAGAGATAAATTGATCCTTCAGATCTGTTTTGTTGTACCAGGGCTGGACAGGTTAGATTCAGGTTCAGGTGTTCAGGTGTGTATTACCTGGTGAAGACCTCCAGTGGGGTGGTGGCGCCCCCTCCAGGCAGAGATGAAGCTTTTCCAAACTGCAGCCTGAGCGGGTGTTTCCCCTGCAGCTTGACGATGACCCCGTCGTTCACTGGGAGCCAGTCCATACTGGGAACCAGCAGCTGACTGGGCAGCAGGCAGCACTCGTCTATCAGACTCTCATCAGGGTCCTGGGGGGGGCTGTCGTCCCGGGCTGAGACACAGACAGTCAGCTGATCAGAGACACGTCAACCGAACAACATCTAGAATTAGACAGACGATGGTCCAGACCTCTGACAGAGGATCGGTCCAGTCCCCTGACAGAGGATCGGTCCAGACCTCTGATCAGTAGTCTCTTACAGCAGAGCCACAGCTTGGTGAGCAGTCTGAACAGCAGCTGCATGCTGTCCTGGTTGTCGGACGTGGCGGTGAAGGTGGGCAAGCAGCCAGGCTTCAGTAGACCCCAGATCCTGATCATCACCAGCATCTCCCTCAGCATTCCCAGAGACGCCCCATCCCTCATGAAGCCAAACCCGGGCCGGACCATGGAGCCCTGCAGGACAGATGGACACCTCACAGGTCTGGATGTTGTTGAGGGATCACCTGTCTGACCTGAACACCTGACCCACTATGGGGTTAAATTTTTAACTTTATTGTGTTTTATTGTCAAAATATTTGATCCTTCACACGACGCAGGTTCTGTTCAGGTGATGAGGACGATCCTCAACATGTGCAGAAACATTCTGACTGTTGACTTTGTGTCACTTGTTTATACGACAGAAGGAAATTCATCCACCTCGTTCACCTTCTCATCACCTGGATCTTATCAGCTGTGTTCTCACCTGGTTGGGCAGGTTGGCCAGCAGGTAGAGGACAAAGTCTCCCACCCACTGGATGAGCTGCTGCAGGGACTGAAGGGGGGGGCCGTCCAACACAAACTCCTCCGTCTTCAGATTGATCATCACCTTATCAATATCTGAGGAAGCACACAGTGATCAATCACAGGTCATCACCTTGTGTCCTCTTACCTGTCTCTCAGGTGTCTCACCTGTGTCTGTGTTCTTGGCGCAGATCTCGGTCAGTCGGTCACCTGGACTCTTGTCAGGTGTGTTGAGGACGTGCGGCCTCAGTAGAGACTTTAAGGTGGAGCTGATCGCGATCAGCAGCAGTTTGGCGTGGAAGTCGCAGGCTCGCGCTGCCGTTGCCGTGGAGAGTTTACAGAGAGACGCCTTCACCGCCAAGATACGTGTCGCCAGAACCTGAGACAGACATTTAAAACAGGGAACATACAGCCCAGCTAAGGCATCATGGGAAGTGTAGTTTCCTGCTGTTTCTAGCTAACAGGAGGTTTAATGTGAATCCTGTGTGTTACGGTGTCGGATTCTCCCATCATGCCGTACTGACCTGCTGCAGCGCCTGGTTCTGCCTCATGTACTCCTCGTGCAGCTTCTCCACCAGGTTGTGCACCATAGTGGGTTGCACGTGCAGCAGGACGTCCCACCAGTCGTAGCCCGTCACCATGCAGTACTCCAGCAGGAACAGCAGGTGGCGTAGCGTCGTGTTCATCTCCAGCACCTGACCCATAGATGGCGACACTCGCAGCATGTGGAGCTGAACAGGAAACAACAACCAGATGACACCTGATGGTTTGTTCTGCAGCATGTCAGAACTAAAACTTTTCACATGATTCAGAACATTTCACCGGATCACAGCTCCAGACTGCAGGGTTGCGAACTTTAGCTGTTTATTTACAGGTGCGTCTCCCTGGCAACACACAGGTGAAACACAATTAATCTGAGACAACGACTCGTCACCTTGCCGTGGTTGTCAACTCCAGCCAGAGCCAGCGAGGTCCACGAGAACTGCAGGGCCTTGAAGTGGAGGGCGGGGCCTCCAGTTCTTTGGCGTTTAATGGCGGACTCATCTCCAGGTCTCTGACCGGAGGAGGTTGAGGAGCCGTAAAAGACTCCCATGGTGTGTAGGGACAGACGGTGGAGGATCTGAATACTGCCGTCATGGAACGCCAGAGCCAGACCTGAAACAGTACAGACAGAACCGGTTCTCAGACTGGTGAGGTGGGTTCAAACAGGGAAAAGTCTCCTGTTCAGGTTAAACCTGAAGCTGGAACAGAGACCACCAACTAATATTGACTTGGATCTGGACCTGGACCTGGTCTAGGTCCAGGTCCAAACTTCCTAACGCTAAAGTTCTCCTCACCGAGTCCGGGGCAGAACTTGGTGTCTGACGCCACCTTCAGGTCGGTGTTGGAGATGGAGATGGGCAGTTTGGGCAGAGCAACAGCCGACACTCGCTCCAGGTCGTTGGTGGTCGTCAGGATCCTCCACTTCAGGATGGTCGGCTGCTTCTCGCCGACTGGACACGGGCGGGAGGTCAGAGGTCAAACATCAGAATACCAGTATAGACCTGTTAGACCCGGCTTAGGGTTAGTTTCTTACCAACTGGTGAGCGGTGCTGGAAGATGTTGTTGACAGGAAGTCCCTCCTTCCTCAGAGACCAACACTCCACGATGCTGCCGCTCTGATTGGACGCACACAGCAGAACCTACAAAACACACACACACACACACACACACACACACACACACACACACACACACACACACACACACACACACACACACACACACATTCTCAAACAGCTGAAGGTTCTGTGTCTTCATGTTCTACTGTTATCTGATCTGTCAGAACAGAAGTACTGTTTGGTTCTACTGTGGTTCTGTCAAAGTTCTCTGTGGTTCTGGTGGTTACCTGTTCAGAGTTTTCTCTGGTGAGGAACTTGAGGTGTGTGACAGCGGGGTACTTCTCCCTCCTCAGGGGGTCGGTGGTGCAGCGCAGGAACAGAGACGGTAACAGTTCGGTGTCGATGCGACACTTCTCGCTCACCACACTGACGACCACCTGAACACACAGAAAACCTTTATTTCATGCTGGAGGTGGAACAAGTAGATGATCAGGTGTTCTTGTGGTTCTGACCTTGTAGAACTGGACGGGGGATGAGCTGCTGCCATCGGTCGCTGCCACCACAATGTTCCCTCCTCCCGTGAAGGCGATGTCGGCTAACGCCACGCGTCCCCTGAGTCGACACAGACTCTCGCTGGCCGTCAGTAGAGCGCCGCCTGGCTTCAACAATGACACGGTAACCAAACCGCTCACCGTAACCGCCAACCAGCCCTCCATCGGCTTCCCGCCGAACAGAGTCAGAGATGGAGAGAACTTCACCCGAGAGAACTTCTCCCCGAAGTTTGTAGAACCCGACTGAAGCAGAAGAAAAAACAGGAGCATGTGTCACCTGCCGGCCGTCTGACAGGTTACATGTGTGACTCATCTTCCACATATCTGCAGGGCCGAGCCTGGGTTCTGATAACTGAGCTGTTCTCTGTTAACACCTGTTAAGACTCTGTGGTTTTACACTTCGGGTCAGTTTAATATGCAGTGACAGTGAAGTTGTTACTGTCACTTTACAAAAACAAGTAGAAATAAAGGAAGTCATCATAACAGATACTTCAAGTAGAGTACAAAAGTCCTAAAGACGAGTAATTTCTATTACATTATTATTAAACTGTATTAGGATAGAATGATATTGTTTGCTTGTTGTCTCCTACATTATATTATGATCCAGAAAATAAATGAGTAAATTGTGTGTATGTGCATAATAGATCGTGTCAAAGTGTGACAGTGTCTTTAAACTTTGATGAATCCAGTCCAGATGTCCCAAGTAACAGTGTGACCCCCACATCTGGTCTGTCCAATCACGTGAAGACAGTAAGATTAGAGGCGTGTCCACATCAGTGTGTTATCTTTCTGAAAATGTCTCTTATCAGGTGACTCATCTGACTTCATGTCTTCACTTTCACTTGAAGACCTTCTGTGGCTGAAACATGACATCAGTAGTTTGTCATGATTTGGTCTCTTGTTCTAGAAGAATCTTGCTGTCACTACACCGAGCGTGAACAATTAAAAGCACACGTTAGATTGAATATTTCACTACATCACAGCAGAGGGCAGGAGTAATAGTAGTATTGAAACATGTACGTTGTGTATACAAGTTTTAACACAACAGACACACTTACTGCCCTCCGACAGCCCAGTGCTGTGACGACTCTACAGCTGCACTGAGCTGTGGAGTCTGTAAATATTAGCTTCCTGCTGCAGCTTCGGTCATGATGCTGCTTTGAACAGTCATGTGGACGAGTGACTGTGGTAGAATAACAGAGCGGCAGCTGACCTGGGACCAGCTGACCTGGGACCAGCAGACCTGGGACTGGCTGACCTGGGACCAGCAGACCTGGGACAAGCAGACCTGGGACCAGCAGACCTGGGACCAGCAGACCTGGGACCAGCTGACCTGGGACCAGCAGATCTGGGACCAGCAGACCTGGGACAAGCAGACCTGGGACCAGCAGACCTGGGACCAGCAGACCTGGGACTGGCTGACTGGTGACCAGCAGACCTGGGACCAGCAGACCTGGGACTGGCTGACTGGTGACCAGCAGACCTGGGACCGGCTGACCAACTCTTAACATATTGTGCATGAATTAATAAAATATTAGAGAAATAAAAGCAGAGCTGCCTCACAGACACTTAAAGGACGGACCAGACGTCTCAGCTCCAGATCATACAGTTATATAGCGCTGACTCACAGCTGGCTGCAGCCATGACTGTGTGTGTGAGTGAGCATTACCATCTCGACGTGCAGGGCGAGTTTCACTCCGTTGTGCAGCCAACTCAGAGCCACGATCGGATCTCCATCCAGAGAGCTGGACAGGACGCTCTCCCAGCTGTTCACCAGGTGATCAGACATCGACCAACATTTAATCTGACCGTCACCGTCTGCAGACAGCAGCCTCGAGCCTGCACACACACACTAAATACAATCAATAATCCATAAATACACAAACAACATGTTGACACAGATGTAAGAAGACGTCCACAATCATCAATTACAGAGACGTCTTCAGAGAGTCTGTGTCACGTCCTGCATCCAAACACATGAGGGACGAATGAGACAAAAACAAACAAATAAACACACAGTGGACTGTTAAAGATCAGCTCACCTGATTGGTCCCACTCCAGACAGGAAATGACCTCAGTGTGTCCAGAATTGATGGAGTAAATGTCCCAGGGGTGCTCAGTGTCAATGATGTGGATCATGTGACTGACATCTGAAACACACACACACACACACACACACACACACACACACACACACACACACACACAGGGTAAACAAAGTCAGAACCTCACATGTTCTTTACTCATTCAGGTTCTTCAGTTATCTGCTGACTTCCTGTTGGCCGTGTTTGTGCTGCATGTGTGTACCTTTGTCATCATCATCGTTCTTCAGGTCTGTGGTGAAGGCCACCAGGTTCCTGCAGGACCAGGAGCAGACCAGAGGGATAGAGGGACAGTGAGTGCTTTTTGGGCGTTTCTCCCACTCACACACGTACGCCAGCTCCATGATTTAACCACAGAAGAAGAAACTGGAGGCCAGCAGGAGGCCTCACCTGAGAACAGAGACACGAGTGAACAAAGTGTTCAGTTTCAGATTAAACTCTGTGTAATATAATGAAACCTTGTTTACACAATAATGCATCAGTGATAATAATCTGATTATATATCAGTAAACTTTGTTTAATTCACTTTAGTAAGTTATGCTGATAATCGATATTTTACTGGAGTATGATTATTAATGCTTTAGCTTGTAGTATGGCAGAACTTGTAGAATTATTTTGTAGTATTTTATACTGCAGTATTGGTACTTTAACTGAAGTAAAGGATCTGTGTACTTTAACTTCCGCCACCCTGCTATTCGACCTCCCACAGCGAACATCCTTTAAAAAACTCAGAATTTAAGCAGATTTCTAAGCGGCAGTTTGTTCTGATGCGGTCTGTAGTTTCAACCTAAACATCGAGACCTCCTGTTCAAAGCAGCAGCTCTGAGCTGAACAAGTCTGCCGAATTAAACCAGACTTCAGTCAGAATACAGATCACTTAATAGATATTAGTTAGAAATTTAGAGTTAATTAGTACATAAATTAGTAGTAAAACGTTGACAGAAGTGTAGTTTAGCTGCTAACGTTAGCTCACCTTTCTTTGTTTTCAGCTTCAGAGACGAAGATTAAAAAAAAAAAAAAAGCTCGTTTTCTCGATAAAAGATGAATTTTATGCTTTGAAATAAAAATATGAAATAAATCAGTGGAGTTCAATAAAATAAGACATAAAAGTGTTCATGTTAACAAACCTTCCACCGGTCAGTCAGTTCAACAGTGTCTCAGGACCCTACAGGTCGTACAGCTGTCTCCACACCTGCCGGTCTGTAAATTATTTAATTAAACTAAAAGCATTAATTAAACGGTAACTCTGTGTCTTACTGCTTGTATGATGTTTATGTGACGTGTTTTAATTATCTGTACAGAGTTTGTATGATGTCTGTTAGACTGTAGTTTGTGTTTAACTGACATGGCGCCGCCGGACAGCCTCCTCTGCAGGATGAATATAACGAATAATCCCTGAGCGGAGTCTATCAGGTGCATCGGTCGGTGTGAAGAAGGCAGAATACATTTTTAATAAAATATTTTGGTTAATCTTTTAGACGTTCATGACAGGAGGAAGACGTTCGTGGTGCTGTTAGACTATAGTTGTACTGTAGTTGTATTTTACTTTTAAAATCAGGAAAAGGAGATTTGTAAGAAGGAAAATGAATAAAGAGTGGCAGCAGCTCTGTGATCAGCACAACTTCACGTTATTGAACAGCTGACCGGTCCTTAACACGATCAGCTACCACGAAGTGTCCAATATGTGTAGGATAAATGAATACTGTATAAATCACATAGAGAGGACATGGTGGAGTCGTGGACGGTGTTTGGGTCCCTGCAGCACTGATGGAAGCTCAGAAGATGGCGGCAGCTGGTAAACCTGAGAGTGGCAGACAGCACCTGTCAGACAGAACTCAGGGACACGCGCGGGCCGGGTAGGACCCGGATTTCCGCTCTGGTTGTGATTCCGTCTCATAACAGCAACCGTCAGTCTCCTGTTAGCTCCCGCTAGCCTCTGTTAGCTTGTATTAGCTGAAGTGAAGCTCGGAGTTGATCTTGACGCATCAGACGGAGTCTTTAATGTCCTCCGAGTCTGTTGGATCACTCTGAAACGACTCCACCGGCTAGCTGCTAGCTAACTCCACTGCTGCTGTTGCTAGCTGCTTTATCGGTCGCTTCTTATGGGCGACTAGCGCGCTTAAGGAGCCTGGTAACTGTGCTAACAGCTAGCTGTTGCGTTTATGAGACAGCCTATTCTGATGAAAACACCGAGGGAAGACGTTAGCATGGACCCAGCTGTGGAGTAAATAACAGGTAAGACTGATGAAGGCTAATCGAAAGCTAATGTTAGCTGTAGCTCATCGAGTTTAGAGATATGAAGAGTTACCTAGAGTATGTTTACCTGCTCAGACAGACAGCAGGCCTCACAGCGAGCAGGACAGCCAACATACACCCTTCTACTGATGCAGTTACAAATATATGATACACATACATACAGTAGTACAAATACACACAGTGATGCAGATACACACAGCAGGCCCCAGGACGAGCAGGACAGCTAATGCTCAGCTAATAATGTTAATATAGACGTATACACTGATACAAGTACAGAACAGTGGTACAAATACATACAGTACTACAGGAGACAGCAGGACTACCAACATTACCTCACATGTATATTTGATACTGATACAAATACAGTAAGACAGACTGAAGACAGACAGACAGACAGACAGTCTGACAGACAGCTCAAAAAGACATGTTGCTGTTTGTTTTAGGACAAAAGTCAAAGATACTGAGTTCACTGTGAAACAGGACAACCAAAAGAGTGACCAGTTAACCACAGTACATATATATATATATATATATATATATATATATATATATATATATATATATATATATATATATATATATATATATATATATATATACAGTTGCAATCAAAATTATTCAACCCCCATGACAAATTAGGTTTATTGGCAAAATGTACAAACTAGTAGCTGTTTGCAAAAAGCAAATCAAACAAGAACAATTTAAATAGCTCAACACAACTAATATCACACGTGGTTTCTCCAAATTCACCACAAAATGCCACTTTTAATGACGACTGCAGTCTCAAAATTATTCAACCACTTCATGACAAGCATCTTCAGTACTTAGTAGAGCACCCTTTTGCTGTTATGACCTGCTGCAAATGTGATGCATAGCCAGACACCAGATTCTGGCAGCGTTCCTGAGGAATCTTAGCCCATTCCTCATGGGCAAAGGCCTTCAGTTCACTAATATTCTTGGGTTTGCGTGCTGCCACCGCCTTTTTCAAATCCCACCAGAGATTTTCAATGGGGTTCAAGTCAGGCAACTGTGATGGCCACTCTAGTATCTTCCAGGACTTCTTCTGAAACCAAGCCTTGGTGGACTTTGAGGTACTTTGAGAGCATCGAGGTACTTTGAGAGCATCACTGAGCCACCGCCATGCTTCACTGTAGGCAGGGTGTTCTTTTCAGCGCATGCTTCATTCTTCCTCCTCCAGACGTACCGCTGATCCATTGGCCCGAAAAGTTCCAGTTGTGTTTCATTGCTCCACAGAACAAAATCCCAAAACCTCTTTGACTTATTTATATAGTTTTGAGCAAATTGGAGCTGACTTTTCTTGTGCTTTTGGGTCAGTAGTGGTGTTCGTCTTGGAGTTCGGGCATGGAGCCCTTCAGCGTTTAGTATGCGCCTTACTGTGGAAACTGAAACCTCAGTGCCTGCTGCAACCGAGTCTTGCTGCAGGTCTTTTGCAGTCAGTCGAGGGTTTTTGACCACCTGCCTCTTCGGGACTCTGGTGGCAGCCGTTGATAGCTTCCTCTTTCTGCCACGTCCAGGAAGTGTAGCCACTGTTCCTTTAACTTTAAACTTGAGAACTATGCTTCCAACTGTATCTCTAGCAACATTCAGTGCTTTTGCTATCTTTTTGTATCCTTTTCCTTGTTTGTGCAAGGCAATGATCTCTTGCAAATGTGTGCTTTTTTTTTTAACTTATTTTTTATTGAAATTTTCTTTCAACAATTACAGTGTCAGGTTTTACACACTCCACAAAGCAATTATTCACATACCAGTGTCCTTATTGTCCTGTGGTGATGGTGGTGTCCTCTTGCTGTGTTCTGTAATCTGTCCATTTTTCCTGAAATTGTGTCTCTTGTAACCGTAGTTTATGTGTAATTTTTTCCATTACAAATATTTCTTCCACAGTGCTCACCCACTGCTCCACAGTCGGTGGTTCTGCTTTATACCATAACCTTGTTATTGCTTTTTTACTTGCCGATAGCAGAACTTAAACAAGATACTCATCCTCTTTTTGTATTATATCTTGAGTCAAATTTCCCAAATAAAGTATCTTACAAGACTTGGGTATCTCGTATCCTAATATTTTTCTTAAGCCCCGCCATATTTAATCCCAATATCCTAATATCTTTTTGCAAGACCAAAAAATATGCATATGGGCTACGTCCATTTGTCCACATAGTCTCCAGCATGGTTGCTGGTTACTTACAGTTTCCTTCCTAATGTTTGGAGTTATAAAAAATCTGACCATATTTTTCCAATTGAATTCTCTCCAAACCCTGGAGCTAGTGGCCGTGCACTGCGTTTTACAAATATTAAACCATTCCTCCTCAGTTATTTGTTCCTTCAACTCTTTTCCCATTTTTCTTTGATATAGAGAGAGGAAGTCTTCCTGCATGACAGCAAACCTCTGTATAGGGTTGAGATTACATTTTTTTCCTTCATAGGCTTTCAAAAACACATCAATAACTTCATTAGGCAATCACAAGAGACAGCACCCATCCAGCAAATCACCTGTTCAACCTGTTACCCTCTGGCAGGTGCTACAGGTCCATCAAAACAAGGACAAACAGACTCAGAAACAGCTTCTTTCCACAGGCCATCACTGCACTGAACACAAACGGGCACTGACACACACACACACACACACACACACACTACCCAAGAACAATGTGCAATAAGTCGATTTACAACCTGCACCTCTGCACATATTTATTTTTTATTTATATTTTTATACATTGCACTATTTGCCGTACTTTTTTACTTTTTTACTTACTTACCTTGTACTTTATTTTAATTTATGTGTGTGAAATACTTGGATGCTGCTTAAATTTCGTTGTACACTTGTGCAATGACAATAAAAGGATTCTGATTCTGATTCTGATTATCAGTGTCAGTTTTTATCTCCTTCTCATAATAATCCCTTATCTGTCGGTAGCGATATTGTTCATGTTTGTCTAGTCCAGATTTATCCCTTTACTTTTCAAAACTTTGCAGCTTCCCCCGCTCGACCATGGTGCACATCGCTGTAAAGCCTTTTTTCATCCATAGCTTAAAACCTTTATCATTCGTACCAGGTACAAACCTTGAATCAGATGCGAACCAACTCAAGATCTTCGTCTCTTTTTCCAATTTATATCTTTCAACAACCTTGTTCTATATTTCAACTGTAGTTTTAGTTATTGAATCCAATTGGTTACCTAACTTGCGCAATAGTCTTTTGTGTGCTATTAAGTTTCGTATTTCAATGTCTTTTTGCCCTAATTCTATACTTTTCTATCTTGCAACATACTCATCCTTGCACCAATATATCAGAGGTCTTATTTGTGCAGCGTAAAAATATTCCCTAAGGCCTGGGTTTCTTTCCTCCCCATATAAACCTCGATATCCACCTATCCCATTCAATGAATTGTTTTTGTGGGATCATCACTGGCAGTGATTGGCACAGATATAAATGTCTTGGTAGAGTATTTATCTTAATTATCTCTATCCTTGAGCTGAAATCCAAAGTAGCTATTGACCATCTTTCCAAGTCCCTCCTAATTTCTCGATATATGTTTGTGTAATTCACATCATAAAGCTTGTCTAATCCTTTTGTGATATTTACCCCTAAATATTTTATTGATTTCGCATTCCACTTAAGGTTGTATGTTTCCGTTATCTCTTGAGATGGAGAGTAATTTATTGACAAAATCTGTGTTTTTGTGACAATAATTTTGTATCCTGAGTAGATTCAACTTTCATTTGGTTGTTTTAGGAAAATTAATATATCGTCTGCAAATAACCCTATCTTGTGCTCCTCCTGTCCTATTGTCACCCCTTTAACTTCTTCCTCCTGCCTAATCATCTGAGCTAATGGTTCGACAAACAGCGCGAAGAGACTTGGTGAGAGGCAACAACCCTGCCTCGTGCCCCTTCCCAGATTGAATCGATTCGTCAAATTACCATTTATTTTGATCCTTGCCATTGGTTCCTGATATATTGCAGGGTTTCCTCCAGGATTTTTTTAAACTGTGGGGGAGGTCTGCCCGGGTAGAAGAGGGGGGCTGACGACGACGACGACAACATGAATTTTGAAATGTGAAATTATGACTATTTCAAACTGAATGTTTTTCTAAATACATTATTTACTATAGGGTTTCCGGTAGAGCCCGACCGATAAAGGATTTTTAAGGCCAATACCGATACAAATATTTGGTGATTTAAAAATCCGATATTCCGATACATCGGCCAATATATATATATATATAAAGTTGGCTGGTGGGGAAATAACACCAGGGAGCTTTGCTGTATCTTGAGGAGCCGTCGCCTTTATTCAGCCAAACTGCAGCCTGTACTGTTCACTTTGTCGCTGCTGCTGCTGCTTTCCTTCTCCTTCCTCTCCCATTCATTCACTGTCCGCAGTACGCACGCTCCCTCTCTCGCTCGCCCACTCACACCTGACGCACCTTGTGTCCAGCTGTTGGAAATAGTTTGTTAAGACACTTCATTGTTCAGAGGAGACTGTGGACATGGCTGTTTTATTTTTTTGTTTGTTTCGTTGTGAACTTGAATGTCGTCTTCTGTGAAGAAGACTGCAGTTACAGAAGAGAAACTAGATGGCAGGTTATTTTGTTTAAGTTTCCAGTTGACTGAAGATATAAGTTATTGTTACATTATGTTGTTAGTAAATGTTTTAAATTTGACAATGTAGTGTGGTACATTGCAAACAAAGGTCAGATATTATATTGCACAAAAGTCTAGTCTAAAAATGGCACAGCAACCTGTGCTTTAAAAAAATAAATGTAAAAATCGAGAACGGAATCGAGTTGTGACCTTAGAATCGAAAATTGAATCGACTCGAGGATTTGGAGAATCGTGACACCCATAGTCTTCATATATCTATTAACTTGTTTTTTGCTTCTTTTCATACTTGTTGTGTCTAACCTGTAGTTCAATACCACGTCGAAGTCCCCGCCACACCCCTCTTATGATTCTGTCCAAAGGAACTGACATATGAATTCCTGTAGCCTAACTTTTTTAACTTTTCATGTTCCTCTCGCGATAAGTGTGTCTCCTATAAGAAAATAATCTGCATCTTCTCTTTTCTAAACTTAGTTAAAGCTTTATCTCTTTTTTTTTTGTTATTCAGGCCATCGATATTCAACGACACCACCATTATATCATTATGTTGCATTGTTTATATCCCTTGAAATGATTCCTAACCCCTCCACTGTAATATTATCAACCCACATTTTCCTACGAACAAAATATGAACAAACACAGACACTAAAACTGAACTCCCAAACAAAAAAGGGCCTTATTCCCCATAGGCCCTGTCTCCCTGTAGAGGCCCTCAGAATATGCTCCTCCAGTGGGGGATCGCTGCTGCGCCTCTCCGGTACCTTCGGTACCTCCAGCCCTCTGTTCCTCATGCCTCGCACTGCTTCTTCAGCGTTGTTGTAGATCTTGGGTCCCTCCGACCAGTGGATCCTTATCCTATTCAGCGGCGTTTGGAAGCGGATCTTTTTGCTTTTTAGAATCTTTTTAATCTCAGAGTAGGATTTACGTTTCTTCATCACCTCTGTGGGCTAGTCGTGGTCAAAAAATATCTGTCTCCCATCGATTTGTATTTTCTCTTTCCAGGCTTTAGACAGAATATTTTCTTTGGTCTCGTATTTCAAAAAGTTGTCCACTATGGACCTCGGGGTTGCTCCCAGTGGTGGTTTCTTTCCGAGGCTTCTGTGTGCCCGCTGTATGTGCAGTTCAGTTCCCACCGGTATCCCGAGCTCTCGGCGTAGGAGCCCGTCCACTAGCTCTGGCACAGATTCGTTGTCCTGTTCAGCCACGTTATAAATTCTCAAATTGCAGTGTCTTCCGTGTCCTTCCACTTCGGTCAACTTCTCTTGCAATTTCGTATGCTGTTTTAATAGAGTAACAATGGCCTCTTTAGCATCCATGTTCCACTCTTCCAGCTCTGAAATCCGTTCCTGTGTCTCAGCAATATCCTTTCGCTGCTGTTGTATTTCCGCAGTGTTTTCTGCCATTTTGCGGTTCGTTTCCTCTGTTAAGCCAGCAAACTCTCTCCTCACCTCTTCTTTAAATTCATCTTTGAATTTTGAGAGGTCCTCTTTTATTTCCCTCTTGAGGTCTCGTATTTCCTTGGTGATACTTGTGAGGCCCTCTAGTACCGAGCGGAGTTGTTTAGGGTCGCCATTTTCGTCATTGGCTAACTCGTCTTCAAACTCGTCTTCTTGGTCTTTGGATGTCATTTTTTTCCTTGTGCTTCTCGGTTTTTGTCCCCCACTCATTTCGTGTCAGTGTAGAAATTGTATTTTCATTCCTTTCATAGTTTTGGGGGTTAATGTTTAATCGACTCAGGAGCTCTGCTCTACACCGCCATCTCGCTCCGTGCCCCCGACAGTTCCCCATGTGTGCTCTTATGAGGAATTCTATTCAGGGGGTTGAATATTGTTGAGACTGCAGTAGTCATTGAAAGTAGGGATGGGCAATGATTTTCGATTATTCGAATAGTCGTTAAATCATAAATAATCGATAAGTAAATCATGTCTGAAAAAAATATTCCTTTGTTTTACTGGCACCTTCCGCACGGGGGCAGTATAGCATTTGATACGCTGTGTGATGGGCTGACGTTAGGTGCCACCGTAGAAGAAGAAACAAGCAGGAGCCATGGAGAGAGCGCTGCAGCCGTCCAAAAGTTCCGTGTGGAACTATTTAAAAAAAAAAAAAAAAAAAAAAAAAAAAATGAAACAGATGGCTGTCTACGACAGCCATGCACAGTCATATGAGAGCGAAGCACCTGGTAGAAAGTGGAGGCCCGTCATCACAGCAACAGTCAATGGCCAGCTATCTCACTAGACGAAGTACATTTGATGCCAGACGTGCGGAGCAAACGACGTCCCTCATTTCAAAGATGATTGCAAAAGACATGCTCCCCATCAGCTTTGTTAAAGGTGAGGGTTTTCGGAGTTTGATGGCATTTGTTGAGCCAGCGATTAGTCGAAAAATAATCGATTAGTTCCCTGTGATTATCGAATAATAGTTCTGCTTGAAATGCCCATCCCTAATTGAAAGTAAGATTTAGTGTTGAATTTGGATAAAATCCTTGTAATATTAGTTTCATTTAACTACTTAAACTGTTCTTGTGTAATTTGTTTATTGCAAACACCTGAAAATTTTTGATTGCAACTGTGTGTGTGTGTGTGTGTGTGTATATGTACATGTATGTATGTGTGTGTATATGTATATGTATATCTATCTATCTATCTATCTATCTATCTATCTCTATATATATATCAACTCTATGCGAAGGAGATGTGAGGCAAATGGTGGTTACACCAGATGCTGACTGGTTTTCTGACCCCCCCAATAAAGCAAAACTGCACATTTCAGAGTGGCCTTTTATTGTGGCCAGCCTAAGGCACACCTGTGCAATATTCATGCTGTCTAATCAGCATCTTGATATGCCACACCTGTGAGGTGGGATGGATTATCTCGGCAAAGGAGAAGTGCTCACTAACACAGATTCAGACAGATTTGTGAACAATATTTGACAGAAATGGATCTTTTGTGTAAATAGAAAATGTTTTAGATCTTTGAGTTCAGCTCATGAAAACTGGGAGCAAAAACAAAAGTGTTGCGTTTATATTTTGTTCAGTGTATATATATATATAGATATGTATATATATGTATTTATACATATATATACATATCTACATATATAGATATAGATATATACATATATAGATATAGATATATGGATGATAAAGAGTGTATAGTATATATATGTTGGTGTGTATAGAGTATAAGAGACTGAAGTGACTCTTCACTCATTAGATCAGTTGATCAGTTTTCTGTCACAATCAAACTTGATGTGTTCTGGTGTCAAGATGAAAACATGAGATCAGCTGAGGAGACAACTGCATGAGATACTGTAAATACTTTGAAACATCATGTGATCAAGTACAAATACACAAAAACACTGTAAACAACAAAGTGAAGTTAACGTCTGTGTGATGACTCATGTAAAAAACATTAATAGGTATGTCTGATGGATTATCTGATCAGAATTAGCAGGAAGTGTCGTGTTAACGAGCTTCTAACAAACTTCAGTTAGTTTTAGTGAGAAGTGGTGTGATCCATTCAGTCCTCCATTAACACACTGATCTACAGTGCGATATGAGCTCAGTGGGTCACTGATAACGGACCAGTTAACCTACATGTGTACAGCTGAAGGTCCTGACCTTTAAAGTGTAACTCTTGCCAAAATGCAACCTAGGCTTTTTTGTGAATGTACCCCAGTCAAACCTTCGTGTAAAAGCATAATTACGACGAAAAAGCCACTTTTAAGAAGCAAAGCTTCATGTTGTGTCGAGTCTTCTTAGTGTTTTAAAAATAGCAATTTTGATGCTACCATACAGCTGCCCCTAGCACGCCATTGAAAATGATTTTGACCCGAAAACGAAACTACGGTAAATCTTAAAAGTGGCTTTTTCGTCGTAATTATGCTTTTACACGAAGGTTTGACTGGGGTACATTCACAAAAAAAGCCTAGGTTGCATTTTGGCGAGAGTTTCACTTTAAGTCTGTGAGCCGCTGCATCATAAACCCAACATATGGGTCATTCAGCACCGACTCACCCTGGTAATCAATACTTATCCCTCGTCATGTCCTGTATCTACTGTACTGTGTTGACTCGACATCTTCTGTGTGTGAGACACTTCTCAATGGCTTCAGGACACTTCAGACAAATATCTGGACTGAACATTAGTCTCAGCTCGTTACAAACTCATTTCTGACACGATGACTCAGACTATAATGAAATGAAACCACTGAATGACAAAATATTCAGTGGAAAGTATGAAAAAATTATATTGTTGCAAAATCATGAGATGATGGTGATGAAGTGAAACAGCACCTTTTAATATGTTTAAAATCTGCAGTCTCCATCAGTCAGTTTATTACTTTAACAACGTGTGTGTACATGTGACAGAACTACAGTAACACTACACAGAACTAATGACTGATTTATTGTTATTGATGTGATGATTGTAAACATTCTGCAACAACTAAAAATGAACACATGTTGATCAATAATCAGAGCTGTTATTGGTTAATCTTCTGTCCCAGAGTGTGAAGACGTCTGGTCCATCACCAGGTGAATCCTCTTCAGACTCTGATCTGAGGTCAGAGTTCACCTTCACTGTGACGGTCTGACAGCAGCCATGCTGACCTAGAATCAGCTGTTAGTGCAGAGTGAGCAGAGTAACCAGAGACAGAGACCATGTCAGAGAACCAGGCCAACAACAACAACGTCCCTCTCAACAACAACAACAACAACATGGGACCCAACAGGATCCGAAACCCCAACATGAACCAGAACCCCCTCATCAACGTCCGAGACCGTCTCTTCCACGCCCTCTTCTTCAAGATGGCTGTAACATACGCCCGCCTGTTCCCACCGTCCTTCAGGAGAGTCTTTGAGTTCTTCGTCCTGCTCAAGGTGAGAAAATGTCTTCAGCTAAAGCGTTTGTGTCAGCAGCTATTACACTGTTTCTGCTCTTCAGGTGTGACAACTCACTGAAGTGGACTGGCGTGCAGCTCGTTTCATCAAACGTACTGGAGCTGCTCAGCGGCAGTTCAGGTTTAGGATGGGTTTCAATTTATGGAATCAAACAATCTTCAGTTCAGTTTATTGTCATGCAACATGTTGAAAACATGAAGGAACAAATTTGTTATTAAGGTCTAGCAGCGTTCTGCCTGAGGGGAGTGAACAGGTTGTGGGCCGGCTGGGTACCAGACACAAAAATGTCCTCCAAGGAAGGGAGGCTGCTGCTGGTTACTTACTGAGCAGATTTAACCACCTGTTAGCTGCAGAGCAGTTCTCATACCAAACAGTGATGGAGGAAGTCAGAACGCTCTCCACCACACAGCAGGGCACAGGCTGGCCCGCTTCAGCCTCCTCAAACAGTACAGGCATTGGTGGACCTTCTTAATGATGCTGGCTGTTTTGGTGGCCCACGTGAGGTGGTTGGAGATGTGCATGCCCAGGTATCTGAAGGTGGATACCATCTCCACAACTGCCCCTGCGATGAAGAGGGGATGGTGGGGTGTGGCCTCTCCTCCTCCTAAAGTCCACAACCATCTCCTTATTCCCCTTTTCCACTGGTCAAAAATCCACCTAAACCCGCTAAGATCTGGCTTTTGTGTGCACTCTGCATTTACACCTGGGTCGGTTGACCCTGCAGTAGACTCAGGTTTTTATCACCTCAGCTCAGCTTTGATCTAAATGTAAGATCCGGGTCAACATACTTAATTCCGCCGCGTGAAGTGATGACGCGTTATCAACATCTGGTGGTGGTGCGTAAATAAAGAAGGAATTTGGGATGAGTCTGTTGAAGGAGGTTTTATTACTGGACTCGGTGTTGGAGGCGGAGCCTCGTTCATTCCTATGAAAGCTGCTCAGTGGTGTTTTGAAGACATTACAGCTCGACTTCCCGGCTGTGAAAATACCTGGATCACCGACCGAGCCGGCTAACTTCTGGTTTAAAGCTCGGCTAACTTGAAGGGGGATGAAATAATGTAATCGTGCAGTTTTCTAGACTTTTCAAATGTTACTGGACCGAATGGCTAAAATTCTGACAGTGAAACGAGTCATCTTGTGGTGGTTGTGACACTCAAAAGAATGTATCCACCATTTTCCAGAAGCTTCTTTCACAACGGGTCTGTTGTTATTTTCTCTTCTGTTACAACTAGGGATGTCCCGATCAGGTTTTTTTTTACCCTGATCCCGATCTGAGTCATTAAATATTTAGTATCTGCTGATACCAAGTCCCGATCCGATACTTAGCCCTAACTAATATTTTCTTAGATAATACAGCTGCATTAAGAAAGAAATCACCTGCATCCAAGCTGTTCTTAATAGCTTTTTTTATTTTGTTGAAACAAAGTAAATACTTTCATATGGCTCTTTCTTATTCTGCATATCCTATTGCAACATTGGTTTTCATTAGTTTTTTTTTTTTTTTAACAAAAACAACAAGTAAACAAAGTCAGTAACTAAACCCTGATCCTCTACCACAGAGGTGGGCTGGTTATCCAGAGCGATGAATTCAGTTACCTTCTCTGTAATATTTGTGGCCATGTCGCTGACTCGAGGATATTTCTCTTTCCTTTTGAAAGTGTCCACGAGTGTTTGTTGCTTCGGTGCCTTTGCCTGTATTGCTTGAGTGAATTCATGTTTTTGTTTATGTGCCGCATCAAATTTGTAGTATTAAATGCAGCTCTTTTGTTACCAGCTCGCGAAACGTCGTATTGCAGATGTTACATGTTGCCGTTGGACTGCTTTCGCTTTCTAATTTGAAATATTTCCACACTGCAGACATTTTATCCACAGGTTCTCCAGACTAACGTTACGAGCACGACTGCATTCTGCCACAAATTGTGCTCCGTTGACGAAAGCTGACATAAAAATAATCGGGCTTGGGTCCACGTTCAAAATTGCCGATCCCGATCAGTGAAAAAATGCCCATATTGGCCCCGATCCCGATCCCGCAATCGGGATTGGGACATCCCTAGTTACAACTGTTTCTGGTGCATTGGTGACGCTTCAGATAAGAATCACAGACGAGCTGCTAACCTGAGGAAAGTGGGAATGTGGTCAATAGGCGATTATTAGCAGGTTGACTGGCGTTTAAAAAACCTGTGTAGACCCGCTAATGTTAGTGGAAAAAGTGGTATTAGTCTTCCCAACATTGGGA
The DNA here is from genome assembly GCF_040436345.1 of Pagrus major. Lineage (NCBI taxonomy): Eukaryota > Metazoa > Chordata > Actinopteri > Spariformes > Sparidae > Pagrus > Pagrus major. The sequence continues at coordinate 322,891 of NC_133225.1, read as the reverse complement.
AGGTGATGCCACTGCATCTCCAGACCTGAAGGCTGAGTCCTGTGCCTTCAGAAGAGACCGCACCTCTCCATAGAGCCAGGGCTTCTGATTGGGCCAGATGATTAGTTTCCTGGTGATGGTGACATCATCAGTTCAGTGAGGGAGAGAAACTTCAGTTCAGGCGTTATACAGATGAAGACAGCAATCATCCACATCCCAGATATCTTGAAAGGGTTCAGAGTGGTGAGTCTGTCCGCTGACCCGAACCCATCTTTGACTGAACTCACTCACTCTGACCTCATGTTAATCTTTACAACATACATCTGTGAGGAAAACAACAACAGTAACAGAATGTTCCTGTAAATGAAGCATGTGTGTCTAATCTGCAGGATCAGGATTACAATGATTTTGACGGAGTCCAGGGTTTATGTTGCTCCATCAGATTAACAGCAGTCACGCTCCAGGCTTTACCAAAGTCCTTATAGGCAAGTGTTGTCGCTGGGCAGCCGTCTTGTCAGCAGTAATGTCTGGCCAACACATTGGACCTCCGAGAGGAGACACGTCTCTGTAAAGGTCACTAGACAGAAGGACTGCACGAAGACAACCAGTCGGGTCTGATGATGTGATGGTCTGAAGATCTGATGGTCTGATGGTCTGATGATCTGATGGTCTGATCTGATGGTCTGATGATCTGATGGTCTGATCTGATGGTCTGATGGTCTGATCTGATGGTCTGATCTGATGGTCTGATGGTCTGATGGTCTGATGTTCTGATGGTCTGATCTGATGGTCTGATGGACTGATGATCTGATGGTCTGATCTGATGGTCTGATGGTCTGATCTGATGGTCTGATCTGATGGTCTGATCTGATGATCTGATGGTCTGATCTGATGGTCTGATGGTCTGATCTGATGGACTGATGATCTGATGGTCTGATCTGATGGTCTGATGGTCTGATCTGATGGTCTGATCTGATGGTCTGATGATCTGATGGTCTGATCTGATGGTCTGATGGTCTGATCTGATGGACTGATGATCTGATGGTCTGATCTGATGATCTGATGGTCTGATCTGATGGTCTGATCTGATGGTCTGATGGTCTGATCTGATGGTCTGATCTGATGGTCTGATGGTCTGATGATCTGATGGTCTGATGTTCTGATGGTCTGATCTGATGGTCTGATGGACTGATGATCTGATGATCTGATGGTCTGATCTGATGGTCTGATGGTCTGATCTGATGGTCTGATCTGATGATCTGATGGTCTGATGATCTGATGGTCTGATGATCTGATGGTCTGATGTTCTGATGGTCTGATGGTCTGATGGTCTGATGATCTGATGGTCTGGTCTGATGGACTGATGATCTGATGGTCTGATCTGATGGTCTGATGGTCTGATGATCTGATGGTCTGATGTTCTGATGGTCTGATCTGATGGTCTGATGGTCTGATGATCTGATGGTCTGATCTGATGGTCTGATGATCTGATGGTCTGATGGACTGATGATCTGATGATCTGATGGTCTGATGATCTGATGGTCTGATGATCTTCTCAAACACCTCAGTTTGTCCCAAAATAAGATTTAAAAACCTTTTTCTCCACAACTTCTACTGCACATCAATAACTAACATCTAATTTTATACATATTATATAAATATAATAATATATAAATATTATATATATATAATAATATCATTATATGGGTCATTCTCATGAAATCTTGGTTTCAAAGATTGGAGACATGGAATTTTTAAAAAAAAATGGATCAACAAATTTCCTTTTTAGCCATTAATAACAAAGTCTGGAGTGGTTATGATTGTTATTTTAAAAATATTTACTGACAATTTAACACCTTTTTGAACATATTTTCCAAAACATGTCCTTAAAAATCTCATTACCGCAATGGTCTGAAAACATCAAGACCATTCGGAAAGCCAAACAATTTTCAAATTTTTAAAAATGGATTATTAATAGTCATGCATAATAACTTGAAACTCTGCAATAACAAATATTTTTTAATTCACATTTTTTCTTTATTTTTCTTTTTTTTCTCATTACCGCAATGCCTTCTGCAATCTACAACCTAATAGTTGTGATAATTCATTGAAACGTAACATATTTTCAAAAATATTTGGTAAACTTTAAAGCACTTGATGTACATATTCTGCACATGCATTTTAAAACAAACTACAATTTTTCTATCTATTAAATTAACCTTAAATGAACACCTGTTTCGGTAATGATACATAAGTTTCAGAAATGACAATGCATGTTTCGGTAATGATAATAACTATTAAGAAGTACAGTGTTAATGAAGAAATTCATACACATGTAAACAGAACCAAAACAACATGTATAAAAAAACAACAACAACACAGGGCTAAATAGAGCAACATTTCATTTCATTTTAACATTTTTTACAAAACACAGTCAAAATATTAGGAGGAAAACAAACGAACATGACTTTTGTATGCCAATGCTTCCTACTGCTACTCTATTTCTGCTTTGTGAATTTTGCCCAGATTTCCGGCAACACACAGAAGTGCCGAGCTGATGATGTTGCAGGTTGTGGCTCTGGGATGATGGCCTTAATGTCCTCGAAGTAGTAGCACACCTTTTCTCCATCAAAGCGGATTGATGGAATGAAAAATTTGTTTGGCCCTGCACAGCTCATGGTGTCTACTTCATATTGACCAGCGGCAATCTAGGAGCATAGTAAAACAGGATAACTGAATAGGATTTAGGATTTATTATCAACAACATGACATGTCTATACTGCCAAAAAAATCTACATACCTGTGTAATGATGCCAGGGAACAGTTCACCATCATACTGAACAAGAACCCACTTTCCCACTTCCAAAAGTGGATTAGCATCCTCCTTTTCTGATTCCACATCTCTGAAGTCAAATGCTTTTGGGCTGAAGCATCCACAGGGAAAGCCACAAAAGCAGGACACTTCTTGGGTGTGGATAAAGCCTGGTTTTGTCGATATCATCTTAAGGAGAAAATAAAATAAATTTTAGTTGAATTTAAACTCGTCAAATACCATCATCCATTTAATACTTAAAAATGATGCTCAAAGCTAAATATGATGCAACATCTAATGCACCTATATAATGATGGAGAGAATCCAGACTAGTATTTAAGCGCTGTTTTGTATCTTAACACTCGCACCACATGCTGATATAATTTCTGTGATGCAGTTATCCAATATCTTTTAGTGTTTAACTATAATTCTTTAGGGATCGTAGGATATTTCCTCCAGGAGAACATTTCCTGGATGTTACTAATAAGAGAGAATCTTAGATAAGTTTCTCTCTTATTTGTAACATCCATTAGTCATAGCCTGAACAGTAAGTAAAGTGCACACAAAGAGGTTGCCAGCATTTCGAGAGATAGCCAGTCACCATTAACTGCATTTAAGTCAATAGTGACAAGCTTTCTCTCTGGCAACCTCCCTGTGTGTTATGTGGACAAACTGTCCTTCAACTGACATGACGGTGAGTAGATTATGACAGACGTTACATTTTTATTTACCTCCATTTTAACCCATCTATTGTATACAGCTTACAGGATATTTCTGCCAGGATCTCAGGTAAGTATAGTGGTACATTTCTCCTCATCGTATTTAGTTGGAATATGTTGTTGTTTTTAACTGACTCACCTGATGAACTCTCATTGTCCCAGGTACTGACTTCAGATGTGGTGGGACTAATTCACCACTTCTTTTGATGTCCTCCTCTGTAATTTTAAAAAGCCTCACAGATGAATTGAGCTTCAGCTGCTCAAAGAGAGTGTCAGCATCTGGTATGCTGGTACCATAGGACACAATTCTGTCTGCCAGGTTTTTCAGGGCACCACCCACTCCATCGGGAGCACCCTTTCCATGGGATGCCTCTGTGAAATTCCATGTGACATTCATAAATCCTTTCACAAATGGAACTGTTGAAGCAAGGTAAAAGTTTGTTTTGTTGCGATATTGAGATGTGGGCCCATCAGAGATGAAGTGGATGTTCCTGGCATTTGGATGCTCCTCTCGTATGCCCCTCAGTACTGGGTCAAGGTGAGCCCATGTGGCTGTGGCATCGTGCTGCATGCATGCTGAGAGGGATGAGAATGACTCCACCTTGCCCCCACTAAGATAGAGAACTCCTGTGTGGAGCGTGACCTGCTGATTTCCACTTCCAAAGTGAGTTTCTTTTATTTCCCTGGTGTATTTGCAGGCATAGTTCTCACTGTAGTCTATGTGAACGACTACATCATTCTGGGTCAGGGTCTCTCTCAAGCTCCTCAGCCTTTCAAACTGGTGCTTAATGTTAAATATATGTCTGGAGAAGTTTGGGAGGTGGTCTTGAGTGAGCTCCACCAGCTTCTCAATTGAGGTGTGCCTCTTATCAAGAAGCACATTCCTTACTTCCTTCTCCTCAGTGGACCCATCTTTGCATCTCTTTATCAATGGCACAGATTTGGTAACCCACTCATCCCACGCAATGATGTTTCCTTTTGTTGAAGGATCCAGTGTTGTAGGAAATGTCTTGTCTTTGCATTTGTTGCATGTCCTGTACATGCAGGACAAGTTATCCACACTACAGACACTGGCCAGGACGAGGTCCCTTGGGGATGATGTGTCAATCACGCCAAGCTGATGCAGCTTCTTTGTTTTCAGGCCAAAGTTTTCGTGTGTTTTGCAAGCACACATTTCTCGATCAGACACTCTTCTCTGGCCAATCCAAAAAGGCTTGAGTTTGAAGAACTGAGCCTTGGAAATGCTGTGCCTTGGATTTTCAGACAAAAATCTTTTATGAAGATTGGCCATTGTGTCTGTTAGGGCTCTCTTCCGGAATATCTGTCCCTTTTTCCGAATTTCTCCTGATTTTCCATTTATAACAGTGGATACATCATCTTGATGAAGGAAGCGGCTTATAAGAGTGCTCATAAGTCTCCTCTGGCTGTTACTGAGAATGTTATATGTTCGCTTATGACCCCACTTTGTTTTTTTATTCTGAGCCTCTCTGCCTCCAATGTTGATGGTGACCTGCTTCCTCTTTGCTGACATCTCCAGTCTTTTGAGTCTTTTCTTGAGTTTGTCCATCTCTTTTGTCCTTTCCACAAGCTTCTCTTCTGTGGAGCGCAATTTTGACTTTAATTTTTGCATTGTTTTCTTTCTTCTTTTCTTTGTCTTTTCTTCTTTTTCTTTTGTCTCCTTTTTCTTCAATTCCTTTGGGGTATATGTTGTTGGAGATGAGGTTTGGAAATCCACATGCTGAAGCTGGTCTTCTGAAACATTTTGAATCATTTCATTTGCCTCCTCATCCTCGTCACTCACTGGGGTTGTATCCAATATAGCTTTTAGTTGTCTCTTCTTTGTGTAGTATCTTTTTGAGTTTTTCCGCCACTGCTTTTTCT